>NC_091097.1:1752860-1755360 GCF_024713975.1 Paralichthys olivaceus | reverse complement strand
TTGATTTTTTTTTTTTTTTTGATTTTTTTTTTTTTTTTTTTTTTTTTTTGATTTTTTTTTTCCCCTTCCCACACGGAGGACCAGGGGCTCCACACAGACTACCAGGGGCACATGCTGGGGGAGGAGAGGCAAATCATCAAGTCAAAGTCCCACACGGAGTACCAGGGGCACGTGCTGGAGAGGAGAGGAGAGGAGAGGAGAGGAGAGGAGAGGAGAGGAGAGGAGAGCAGAGGAGAGCAGAGGAGAGGAGAGCAGAGGAGAGGAGAGGCAAATCATCAAGTCAAAGTCCCTTACTCAAAAAACTTCCCCGAACGTACAGATCTATTCTTTTTTTTATTGGCGAGAGTTCAGAAAGGAGACCGTGGGAGCGAGTTATTTCGCATTTTTTCCTGCTTTTCTGACTTTTTTCCCCCCCCAAAAATGAACATGGGAGTCAATGGAGAAATGAGACCGGAAAACTTTTCTCGGTCAATCGACTCAGCCTAAACCACCGCACCGAGAGATGTCAGAGTGACTGACATGTGTGCGTCGGAAACAAACTCTAGTTTCACCAGATGTAACAAAAAAAAAAAAAAAAAAAAATCATGTCTGTCGGACTCCGTTTGTGGCTAGGAGAAGTGTTTCAGCACAAAATGAAGTGGCCGAAAGATGCCCGTTGATGCCCTCTCGCTCTTTTGGCCGTTAGACCTTGAGTCCCATTCGTCGGTTTTGGCCGCGTTTTTCTGTGAGTTTGGAGAGAATGATTGGACGGAATTCTTAGAAAAGTCATAGCAACACCATTCGACGTATTTTCGCATGTATTTTTAGAGGTCTGCTGGGGGACGAGAGGGAAATCATCGAGTCAAAGTCCCACACGGAGTACCAGGGGCACATGCTGGGAGAGGAGAGGAGAGGGAAATCATCGAGTCAAAGTCTCACACGGAGTACCAGGGGCTCCACTCGGAGTACCAGGGGCTCCACACGGAGGACCAGGGGCTCCACTCGGAGTACCAGGGGCACATGCTGGGGGAGGAGAGGCAAATCATCAAGTCAAAGTCCCACACGGAGTACCAGGGGCACGTGCTGGGAGAGGAGAGGAGAGGAGAGGAGAGGAGAGGAGAGGAGAGGAGAGGAGAGCAGAGCAGAGGAGAGCAGAGGAGAGCAGAGGAGAGGAGAGCAGAGGAGAGGAGAGGCAAATCATCAAGTCAAAGTCCCTTACTCAAAAAACTTCCCCGAACGTACAGATCTATTCTTTTTTTTATTGGCGAGAGTTCAGAAAGGAGACCGTGGGAGCGAGTTATTTCGCATTTTTTCCTGCTTTTCTGACTTTTTTCCCCCCCCAAAAATGAACATGGGAGTCAATGGAGAAATGAGACCGGAAAACTTTTCTCGGTCAATCGACTCAGCCTAAACCACCGCACCGAGAGATGTCAGAGTGACTGACATGTGTGCGTCGGAAACAAACTCTAGTTTCACCAGATGTAACAAAAAAAAAAAAAAAAAAGAGAAAAAAAAAAAAAAAAAAAATCATGTCTGTCGGACTCCGTTTGTGGCTAGGAGAAGTGTTTCAGCACAAAATGAAGTGGCCGAAAGATGCCCGTTGATGCCCTCTCGCTCTTTTGGCCGTTAGACCTTGAGTCCCATTCGTCGGTTTTGGCCGCGTTTTTCTGTGAGTTTGGAGAGAATGATTGGACGGAATTCTTAGAAAAGTCATAGCAACACCATTCGACGTATTTTCGCATGTATTTTTAGAGGTCTGCTGGGGGACGAGAGGGAAATCATCGAGTCAAAGTCCCACACGGAGTACCAGGGGCACATGCTGGGAGAGGAGAGGAGAGGGAAATCATCGAGTCAAAGTCTCACACGGAGTACCAGGGGCTCCACTCGGAGTACCAGGGGCTCCACACGGAGGACCAGGGGCTCCACTCGGAGTACCAGGGGCACATGCTGGGGGAGGAGAGGCAAATCATCAAGTCAAAGTCCCACACGGAGTACCAGGGGCACGTGCTGGGAGAGGAGAGGAGAGGAGAGGAGAGGAGAGGAGAGGAGAGGAGAGGAGAGGAGAGGAGAGCAGAGGAGAGCAGAGGAGAGGAGAGCAGAGGAGAGGAGAGGCAAATCATCAAGTCAAAGTCCCTTACTCAAAAAACTTCCCCGAACGTACAGATCTATTCTTTTTTTTATTGGCGAGAGTTCAGAAATGAGACCGTGGGAGCGAGTTAGAATTTTTTTTCTTTTTTTCTTATGAGGATCGATCAAAGAGCTATGCTGATGGTTGCGATGTGCAGTTTCGCCCCCCCCCCCCCCCCCCCCCCCCCCTTTTTTTTTTTTTTTTCCCCCCCCCTTTTGCCAAAGTCCCAAAGGACCGGGGGCTCCACACGGAGTACCAGGGGCACATGCTGGGGGAGGAGAGAGAAAATAGTCCAAGTCCCACACAGTGTACCATTGGCACAGAGGATCGATCAAAGAGCTATGCTGATCGTTGCGATGTGCAGTTTCGCACCCCCCCCTTTTTTTTTTTTTT
>NC_091097.1:1725360-1730360 GCF_024713975.1 Paralichthys olivaceus | reverse complement strand
AGGGGCACATGCTGGGAGAGGAGAGGAGAGGGAAATCATCGAGTCAAAGTCTCACACGGAGTACCAGGGGCTCCACTCGGAGTACCAGGGGCTCCACACGGAGGACCAGGGGCTCCACTCGGAGTACCAGGGGCACATGCTGGGGGAGGAGAGGCAAATCATCAAGTCAAAGTCCCACACGGAGTACCAGGGGCACGTGCTGGGAGAGGAGAGGAGAGGAGAGGAGAGGAGAGGAGAGGAGAGGAGAGCAGAGCAGAGGAGAGCAGAGGAGAGCAGAGGAGAGGAGAGCAGAGGAGAGGAGAGGCAAATCATCAAGTCAAAGTCCCTTACTCAAAAAACTTCCCCGAACGTACAGATCTATTCTTTTTTTTATTGGCGAGAGTTCAGAAAGGAGACCGTGGGAGCGAGTTATTTCGCATTTTTTCCTGCTTTTCTGACTTTTTTCCCCCCCCAAAAATGAACATGGGAGTCAATGGAGAAATGAGACCGGAAAACTTTTCTCGGTCAATCGACTCAGCCTAAACCACCGCACCGAGAGATGTCAGAGTGACTGACATGTGTGCGTCGGAAACAAACTCTAGTTTCACCAGATGTAACAAAAAAAAAAAAAAAAAAGAGAAAAAAAAAAAAAAAAAAATCATGTCTGTCGGACTCCGTTTGTGGCTAGGAGAAGTGTTTCAGCACAAAATGAAGTGGCCGAAAGATGCCCGTTGATGCCCTCTCGCTCTTTTGGCCGTTAGACCTTGAGTCCCATTCGTCGGTTTTGGCCGCGTTTTTCTGTGAGTTTGGAGAGAATGATTGGACGGAATTCTTAGAAAAGTCATAGCAACACCATTCGACGTATTTTCGCATGTATTTTTAGAGGTCTGCTGGGGGACGAGAGGGAAATCATCGAGTCAAAGTCCCACACGGAGTACCAGGGGCACATGCTGGGAGAGGAGAGGAGAGGGAAATCATCGAGTCAAAGTCTCACACGGAGTACCAGGGGCTCCACTCGGAGTACCAGGGGCTCCACACGGAGGACCAGGGGCTCCACTCGGAGTACCAGGGGCACATGCTGGGGGAGGAGAGGCAAATCATCAAGTCAAAGTCCCACACGGAGTACCAGGGGCACGTGCTGGGAGAGGAGAGGAGAGGAGAGGAGAGGAGAGGAGAGGAGAGGAGAGGAGAGGAGAGGAGAGCAGAGCAGAGGAGAGCAGAGGAGAGCAGAGGAGAGGAGAGCAGAGGAGAGGAGAGGCAAATCATCAAGTCAAAGTCCCTTACTCAAAAAACTTCCCCGAACGTACAGATCTATTCTTTTTTTTATTGGCGAGAGTTCAGAAAGGAGACCGTGGGAGCGAGTTATTTCGCATTTTTTCCTGCTTTTCTGACTTTTTTCCCCCCCCAAAAATGAACATGGGAGTCAATGGAGAAATGAGACCGGAAAACTTTTCTCGGTCAATCGACTCAGCCTAAACCACCGCACCGAGAGATGTCAGAGTGACTGACATGTGTGCGTCGGAAACAAACTCTAGTTTCACCAGATGTAACAAAAAAAAAAAAAAAAAAGAGAAAAAAAAAAAAAAAAAAATCATGTCTGTCGGACTCCGTTTGTGGCTAGGAGAAGTGTTTCAGCACAAAATGAAGTGGCCGAAAGATGCCCGTTGATGCCCTCTCGCTCTTTTGGCCGTTAGACCTTGAGTCCCATTCGTCGGTTTTGGCCGCGTTTTTCTGTGAGTTTGGAGAGAATGATTGGACGGAATTCTTAGAAAAGTCATAGCAACACCATTCGACGTATTTTCGCATGTATTTTTAGAGGTCTGCTGGGGGACGAGAGGGAAATCATCGAGTCAAAGTCCCACACGGAGTACCAGGGGCACATGCTGGGAGAGGAGAGGAGAGGGAAATCATCGAGTCAAAGTCTCACACGGAGTACCAGGGGCTCCACTCGGAGTACCAGGGGCTCCACACGGAGGACCAGGGGCTCCACTCGGAGTACCAGGGGCACATGCTGGGGGAGGAGAGGCAAATCATCAAGTCAAAGTCCCACACGGAGTACCAGGGGCACGTGCTGGGAGAGGAGAGGAGAGGAGAGGAGAGGAGAGGAGAGGAGAGGAGAGGAGAGGAGAGCAGAGCAGAGGAGAGCAGAGGAGAGCAGAGGAGAGGAGAGCAGAGGAGAGGAGAGGCAAATCATCAAGTCAAAGTCCCTTACTCAAAAAACTTCCCCGAACGTACAGATCTATTCTTTTTTTTATTGGCGAGAGTTCAGAAAGGAGACCGTGGGAGCGAGTTATTTCGCATTTTTTCCTGCTTTTCTGACTTTTTTCCCCCCCCAAAAATGAACATGGGAGTCAATGGAGAAATGAGACCGGAAAACTTTTCTCGGTCAATCGACTCAGCCTAAACCACCGCACCGAGAGATGTCAGAGTGACTGACATGTGTGCGTCGGAAACAAACTCTAGTTTCACCAGATGTAACAAAAAAAAAAAAAAAAAAGAGAAAAAAAAAAAAAAAAAAATCATGTCTGTCGGACTCCGTTTGTGGCTAGGAGAAGTGTTTCAGCACAAAATGAAGTGGCCGAAAGATGCCCGTTGATGCCCTCTCGCTCTTTTGGCCGTTAGACCTTGAGTCCCATTCGTCGGTTTTGGCCGCGTTTTTCTGTGAGTTTGGAGAGAATGATTGGACGGAATTCTTAGAAAAGTCATAGCAACACCATTCGACGTATTTTCGCATGTATTTTTAGAGGTCTGCTGGGGGACGAGAGGGAAATCATCGAGTCAAAGTCCCACACGGAGTACCAGGGGCACATGCTGGGAGAGGAGAGGAGAGGGAAATCATCGAGTCAAAGTCTCACACGGAGTACCAGGGGCTCCACTCGGAGTACCAGGGGCTCCACACGGAGGACCAGGGGCTCCACTCGGAGTACCAGGGGCACATGCTGGGGGAGGAGAGGCAAATCATCAAGTCAAAGTCCCACACGGAGTACCAGGGGCACGTGCTGGGAGAGGAGAGGAGAGGAGAGGAGAGGAGAGGAGAGGAGAGGAGAGCAGAGCAGAGCAGAGGAGAGCAGAGGAGAGCAGAGGAGAGGAGAGCAGAGGAGAGGAGAGGCAAATCATCAAGTCAAAGTCCCTTACTCAAAAAACTTCCCCGAACGTACAGATCTATTCTTTTTTTTATTGGCGAGAGTTCAGAAAGGAGACCGTGGGAGCGAGTTATTTCGCATTTTTTCCTGCTTTTCTGACTTTTTTCCCCCCCCAAAAATGAACATGGGAGTCAATGGAGAAATGAGACCGGAAAACTTTTCTCGGTCAATCGACTCAGCCTAAACCACCGCACCGAGAGATGTCAGAGTGACTGACATGTGTGCGTCGGAAACAAACTCTAGTTTCACCAGATGTAACAAAAAAAAAAAAAAAAAAGAGAAAAAAAAAAAAAAAAAAAATCATGTCTGTCGGACTCCGTTTGTGGCTAGGAGAAGTGTTTCAGCACAAAATGAAGTGGCCGAAAGATGCCCGTTGATGCCCTCTCGCTCTTTTGGCCGTTAGACCTTGAGTCCCATTCGTCGGTTTTGGCCGCGTTTTTCTGTGAGTTTGGAGAGAATGATTGGACGGAATTCTTAGAAAAGTCATAGCAACACCATTCGACGTATTTTCGCATGTATTTTTAGAGGTCTGCTGGGGGACGAGAGGGAAATCATCGAGTCAAAGTCCCACACGGAGTACCAGGGGCACATGCTGGGAGAGGAGAGGAGAGGGAAATCATCGAGTCAAAGTCTCACACGGAGTACCAGGGGCTCCACTCGGAGTACCAGGGGCTCCACACGGAGGACCAGGGGCTCCACTCGGAGTACCAGGGGCACATGCTGGGGGAGGAGAGGCAAATCATCAAGTCAAAGTCCCACACGGAGTACCAGGGGCACGTGCTGGGAGAGGAGAGGAGAGGAGAGGAGAGGAGAGGAGAGGAGAGGAGAGGAGAGCAGAGCAGAGGAGAGCAGAGGAGAGCAGAGGAGAGGAGAGCAGAGGAGAGGAGAGGCAAATCATCAAGTCAAAGTCCCTTACTCAAAAAACTTCCCCGAACGTACAGATCTATTCTTTTTTTTATTGGCGAGAGTTCAGAAAGGAGACCGTGGGAGCGAGTTATTTCGCATTTTTTCCTGCTTTTCTGACTTTTTTCCCCCCCCAAAAATGAACATGGGAGTCAATGGAGAAATGAGACCGGAAAACTTTTCTCGGTCAATCGACTCAGCCTAAACCACCGCACCGAGAGATGTCAGAGTGACTGACATGTGTGCGTCGGAAACAAACTCTAGTTTCACCAGATGTAACAAAAAAAAAAAAAAAAAAGAGAAAAAAAAAAAAAAAAAAATCATGTCTGTCGGACTCCGTTTGTGGCTAGGAGAAGTGTTTCAGCACAAAATGAAGTGGCCGAAAGATGCCCGTTGATGCCCTCTCGCTCTTTTGGCCGTTAGACCTTGAGTCCCATTCGTCGGTTTTGGCCGCGTTTTTCTGTGAGTTTGGAGAGAATGATTGGACGGAATTCTTAGAAAAGTCATAGCAACACCATTCGACGTATTTTCGCATGTATTTTTAGAGGTCTGCTGGGGGACGAGAGGGAAATCATCGAGTCAAAGTCCCACACGGAGTACCAGGGGCACATGCTGGGAGAGGAGAGGAGAGGGAAATCATCGAGTCAAAGTCTCACACGGAGTACCAGGGGCTCCACTCGGAGTACCAGGGGCTCCACACGGAGGACCAGGGGCTCCACTCGGAGTACCAGGGGCACATGCTGGGGGAGGAGAGGCAAATCATCAAGTCAAAGTCCCACACGGAGTACCAGGGGCACGTGCTGGGAGAGGAGAGGAGAGGAGAGGAGAGGAGAGGAGAGGAGAGCAGAGCAGAGGAGAGCAGAGGAGAGCAGAGGAGAGGAGAGCAGAGGAGAGGAGAGGCAAATCATCAAGTCAAAGTCCCTTACTCAAAAAACTTCCCCGAACGTACAGATCTATTCTTTTTTTTATTGGCGA